>NC_056751.1:638376714-638414214 GCF_019279795.1 Protopterus annectens
ATTCAAAATCTCATTATTTAAAATATTCACTTCTTCTAGTAAAGATTAAATTTTGTTATTATTAATCTTAATAATAAAATGTAAAAGTTCCAAGCCATGCCTATCAAACATGGCTAGCAGTCTGTATAGTTCTTGCTGCCCCACCAGTAAACCGTTAGGAAATCTTCTCATTCGGAGCCCCTTTGGTACTCTTTGCACCCTTATACATTCTGCATGGTATGCATTGTCTGTCTGAATATTACATACCTTGCTCAGTTTCAGTTCAAAGTCCCGAAGTTTGTTGTAAATGTCAGCCGGTTTCTCCTTTTGAGTCTCGTTGAAAAGCACCGGTTCATTGTTAATCCACTGATTAAAGCGAGTGAACCGGTTGTTGTTTTGTGGTGTGTTGTCTCTCTCTCTCGCTCTCATTGGTACCAAGTGTAGTAACATTCTTGAGTCCCAAAATAGGTGTGTTGATGAAACTGTCAGCTAAAATGGTGGTATCCATTCGGACCAGTGCCAAAGTTCTAATTTCTGGTGCAACGATTGTAAAGTCTCCAGACACACAAAATAAAAAACAATAAAATGCAAAAAGGGTGTCAAGTGGTAAAAATCAGACTAACAAAACCAATACCACTCGGAGACAAATCAAGAAATATTATATGTTCCAAATTCAGAGTCTTTGAGATGCCAAAGGTAGAAATGTGCATTCATTCATAAAACCACCAAGTAGGAAATCCAAAAACACAATTCGGTAAGTGCTTTCATCTGTCCAAATGCAGATTTTATCAAAACCAGTAGTGCTTACTATACAAACATTTAAATAACTGTCTCAATTAAGTCATCATTAGGAATTAAAGTAGTAACAACCTATTAAATAAAAAACAAAATTATTCTGACAGTACAACTTATAAAATTGAGGTCTTTTCTGTTAAGCAAGCAATGAATGCAACTGTAAAAAGGAACCACAAGTATAATGATAAAGTATGTTTTGTTACTAAGTATGCTAGTGATACTAGCAAGATTTGTGACATAATTAAGAACAACTGGCATTTTCTGATAACTGATAAGGAAACAGAAAATGTTATAGGTAGAGTACCCAGTTTTGCATATAAGAGCAAGAGTAATTTAAAAGAGCTACTTATGATCGGCTAAAGAATACGGTGTCCCCACTGAAGTTTGGAACATATCCTTGCAATAAGTGCAAAATGTGTCAATATGTTTCTTCTGTACAGTAATTTAAACACCCTATTTTGTCCTTCATAATTCAGCCTAGATTCTATGCTACTTGTAGAACAACTAGTTTAATATATATGGCAGAGTGCACATGATGTACATGTTTCTATAGGGAAAACACAGAAAAGGCTCAGAGACAGAATCTAACAGCATATGTAGGATGTAAAAATAAGAACAAATTAAATGCTTTAGCTAAGCATACAATGGAATTCCCTTCACATAGTTTTAAGTTTAGAGTCTTACAAAATGTTAATAATGACAAGAGAGGGGGGTAATTTAAACAACTTAATTGAAATAATTGAATTAAAGTGGATATTAAAGCTGCAAGCTCATGTATACCCTGGGCTGAACAACTATGTCTGCACTAAACCTGAGCTAGAAGCTTGCTCATTTAAATAAGATGTAATACTAGCTGAAGACTCAATTGATGTATTTTAATGGTTGAATAGATTTTAATTATGTATTTAATTAATTAATTGATAGTGATTTTGATATAAAATGTGTAGGGATTTTTTACTGTTTTACTGAAGACTTGAGAAAGCATGGCTTGTTCAACGTGAAAGCACTTGTCTAAATAAACCTGTTTTAACCTGTGCTGGTCATCTGGATTTTTTTGCTTCATTGACTTTTCATTTTTGGATGATCTTTGGACTATTGCTGGTAATTTGTGTTTGTGCTTTTTGGCTGATTGTGTACCAGCAGAGCCACATGGCTGATAATACATCTATTGAGCTAGGCTATGTTCCAAAGGTGAATGAAATGCAGTCTAAATGGGAGAATATTTTAACCAGAGGAGATAATCCACTTTTAATCATGAGTTTTGAAGGGAATCCTGGAACTTGTGAACATAGCAGACCAGATGATATCAGTTGTTAATGCAAAAGGTAAAATATTTAGAGAATGACATTTTTAAATATAAGCACCTTACTTGGCAGAGACAACATTTGGAAGCTTGCCTTCACTTTAATTTGGTTCCAATGGGTATGAGGGTTTTATGTATGTCTACTTATGGTGAAACCCACCCCAAATTATTGAAGCAGTGGCAGCAATTTATTTATTTTTTATTTATTTATCATTTGTTGACCGGGAAAGTCCGACTAGATTCCACAGAGCCTGTTTTCAGTGGAGGCCCTGGGAGAAATGCTCCAGATGCATGTCTTTGGAATGTGGGAGGAAACCGGAGTACCCAGAGGAAACCCACGTGAACACAGGGAGAACATGCAAACTCCACACAGAAGGCACCCCAGCCGAGAATTGAACTGGAGAACCTCTTGCTGTGAGGCGACAACGTTAACCGCTGCACCACTGTGCCGCCCACAGTGCCTGGATTTTTTGCTTCATTGACTTTTCATTTTTGGATGATCTTTGGACTATTGCTGGTAATTTGTGTTTGAACTTGGAACTGAGTAGAAAATACATGCAGCTGCTTATAGATTATTTTGATCCATTTGAACTGAGCCCAAGCACTAGTATACAACAAAAATACTGTGACATTGTAGAGCAGTTTGAAGGGGAGCCCTATACTAGTGCCTTGATTAACATGTATATTAATGTTGCACTCTATGAGAATAGACTAAGGCAAACCAAGCAACATAAACTACAAAGAGACTTTATGGACTTTAGCCTTGGTCATGTGTTTACATGGCCTCAAAATGTTTCTAATTTTGCAAGCCCTAATAATAATGATGGTAGAGTGGTGGATGTAGGAGCACCTACATCAAGCACAATAGACATGTCTTCATCAGTTCTGCTTACCAAAACACAGGAGGAGTGTCAGAATGTTACTTCTCAATGAATTAATGTGTCCCAAACACCCTCTGAAATCAGTATAACTCCTTTGTCCAACCAGCAAGCCAATAACAGGTCTTACATGGAGCAAGACCTAAACAGTTTATTCCATCAACTCTTGATCATTTTTTTACCGACAAAGCAGAATGTGCAGAGACAACAGCAGCATTCAATGAGCCGAGGAAGAAGAAAAAGGAAGTTCTCAAGAGAGAGAACAACTCCGAACAGGAGACAAAGGCAGTAAATGAACCTGTAATTTATTTATCGGACTATAGTCTAACTGAACCTGAAAAAGCTGTGTTAAACAGGGGCCCTACTTTCATACCCTCTGCATGTACTGAAGTAAGTGAATTACTGACTGATTTAAGAGTATTTAGTAGAAATGTGTCACTTAAATTGTTTTTTTTTAAATGACGACAGACAGAGCAGTACTAGATTTTGTAAAAAAAGTTATTTTACACCTGCCATTCCTAACCATGTAGAATCTTTTATTAGAGCTTGTGAAAATGACATTTATAATAGTTTCTATACTAGTAAGAGAGGATCTTTTTGCAATCTTACACAAGATGAGAGACATGCCCTGCTCTCTCTGCAGAACAATCAAGCCCTAAGCATAAGACCTGCAGGTAAAGGAGGGGTTGTTGTTGTTCTGAATAGGAGTGATTATGTTTGTTCTATGAAGGAAATGTTGGGTGTTACAGATACATATGCCCCAATAACACATGTCCAGCATTTGAAAATTGTTAAAAATATTAATAAATGTTTATATGATTTTTTAATGTGCAGACAAATAGATGAGAAGCTATATAAGTTTTTCATAGTTGATTCCCCTAGAATACCTTACATTAAGGGGTTGCCCAAAATACATAAATGTTTGGACAAACCACCATTAAGACCAATTGTAGATGGAGGGGGATGGGTTACAGAGCCCCTTTCGATATATGTGGAGAGTAAATTAGGACCTGTAGTAAGGCAGATTCCCACCATTTTGAAAGATACGTCCCATTTTTTGAGAGACCTGAGGGGATTAAATGAAACACCAGGGCTAAGTAGTTGCTATATGGTCTCCCTTGATGTACAAAGTTTGTTCACTTGTATACCCAATGAGTATGGGGTTGAGGCAATAAGAAGTGAACTGAAAGAAATGGGGAGCAGCGATACAAATTAAATCAAGTTGATCTGCACATTATTAGATTTAACATTATCTAACAATATATTTGTATATAATAGCAATATATATTTACAAAAATGGGGGGTTGCCATGGGCACCCCCCTGTGCAAATTCATATGCGAACATGGTAGTTTATTATTGGGAGAAACAGAATTTATTCAACAGTGTGTACAGTAAATACATTAAGATGTACAGACGTTTTGTTGATGACACTTTTATGCTGTGGGAGGAGGAGCCATTACTACTGTTGGATTTTATTAAGTACTTAGAATCTACAGTGGATTTTTTTAAGATTTACAACATCTTTTTCGCTCACAGAAATAGACTTTTTAGACGTCTCTGTGTATAGAGACAGTATAGGTAAAATCAACACCAGGCTCTTTAGAAAAGCCTATTGGAAAAATAGTCTCTTAGTTCATAATAGTAAGCATCCTAAGCACACATTCCCAAATATTATCAAAGGGCAATTAATTAGAGCTAGCAATATATGCAATGTGCAAACTGATAAAGAGAAAGAAGTTAACTATTTGGAGCAACTATTTCTGGAGGGGGTATGACAAGACTATGTTTCAAACTGTAAAAAATGGAACTGCTGCTAACAGTAAAGAAATTCATTCTGTCAGTGTAATGCCAGCAATGAATGCAACTGTAAAAAGGAACCTCAAGAAGAATGATAAAGTAAGTTTTTGTTACTAAATATGCTAGTGATACTAGCAAGGTTTGTGACATAATTAAGAACAACTGGCATTTCTGATAACTGATAAGGAAACAGAAAATGTTATAGGTAGAGTACCCAGTTTTGCATATAAGAGCAAGAGTAATTTAAAACAGCTACTTATGATCGGCTAAAGAATACCGTGTCCCCACTGAAGTTTGGAACATATCCTTACAATAAGTGCAAAATGTGTCAATATGTTTCTTCTGTACAGGAATTCAAACACCCTATTTTGCCCTTCATATTTCAGCCTAGATTCTATGCTACTTGTAGAACAACTTGAGAAAGCGTGGCTTGTTATACGTGAAAGCGCTTGTCTAAACAAACCTGTTTTAAGCCGTGGTGGTAATCTGGATTTTTTGTCTTCATTAAGGGTAATATATAATTATTGACCATGGGAATGGATGATGCAAGTCTGTAATAAAATGGGACAGGTTAATTTAAGCACAAAAATGGAAACTGTCTAGGCTTAAAATGGCTTGCAAGGGCAGCTAGCCTAGTATGTACTAATGAGCCTATTAACCTAAGATTGAATATATCAATAACCAGGTATCTGTTTTGCAGACACAGATTGAGGGGGTGACTTGATATAATGATTGGCATCTCTTCTCCCTAATTATATTCAACATTTGTAACTGGTTCAGAGCTTGAGCACAAGACACTCATAGGCTGAAAGCAACTCAAGAAGAAAAATCAAAGAAATGAAGGTTCGGGAATTATACATAAATACAATTATGAGGTTGTCGACCACTGGCTAGAAAGCAGTTATGCTACTCACCCAGGGAATCCAAAGTTTTGTTTTGAAAATATCATAAAATATTTGTTGTTCATCTCACTTCAGGTGGCTTTTTTGAGTAGTTATGATTGTGAGTGCCTTACTGTTCCATTAATATAACTCTGCAGTATTGTATCTGTCCTGGCTTCATATTTATTTATTTTTATTATTTATTTATTTATTTATTTACATTTCTTTATCAGGAATGTCCACTGGGCCAAGGTGCGCTCATTTTCAGTGGAAGCCCAGGAAGGAAAGCTCCATCAACATAGTATAAGTATTACATGGTACATGTATAGTATAATATGGGACAAGCAATAAACATATATTTAAAGCAAATATTTTTTTACAAATTCAATACAGTACCATACGGTGGAGAACTAATATACATAACATTCTGAACAACACCCCTTGTGCATGATGTTTATTACAAACGTAACATGACAAACAAAAATTTTTAGTGTAGTTTATGAATCCATATGTTGTGAACACCCGGTTCACTAACTGTACCATCCCCCCTGTTGAGACATGGCATTGCCCATGGCTCAACAAAGCTGCATATCTAAACAAGTTAGATGGCAATATCGGTTTTCCCTCTTTGGAGATGTACAGCCCTTCCTTGAGAATTGCTCCTCGTTTTATCCATTTTTGTTTTTCAACCTGCGTAGTAAGTGTCTGCATTGTTTTCAACATTTCTAAGTCTAAAATCTCAGATGGTTGTAATTCCTCATTCAAAAGAAATGCTTCTGAAGCTGCCTGCTTTGCAGCTGTATCAGCTCTTGCATTCCCTTTTGAAATTCTATCCTGTTGCTTGGTATGAGCTATGCATTTACAAATAGCTACTTTCTGAGGTAAGTGAATAGATTCTAAAAGATCTAAAATAAACTGCACATGATTGATCGATTTGCCAGTAGATGTTATCATTTCTCAATTTTTCCACTGTTGCACAAAAACATGTACAGTAGAGAAAGCGTACTGGCTATCAGTAAAAATGTTTACACATTTACCCTTTGCTAAGGTACATGCCCGTGTCAAGGCAATCAGTTCTGCTGCCTGTGCGGATAAGATTTTGCTCCTATAATCTCAGTATCAGAAGCTACTGCATATCTTACTAGGTTCTGTCCTGTGGGACCCCTTTTGCATGAGCCATCCACGTAATATGTCACCTCAGCATAATCCAAGTGAACATCCATAAGGTCTTTTCTAGGCAGTGTCTTTTGCTCAATCTCCTGCAAGCAGCTGTGCGGTGTGCCATCTGCAGGAGTTGGAAGCAAGGCAGACGGATTCAAAGTTGTACATCGTTCAATTGTCATATGAGGTTGGCTCAACAATATAGTCATACAGGAAAGATACCTAGCAGGAGAAAGATATGCTACTTTTTCTTGCAGTAAAATAATCGCGACTGCATGAGGCACTCTCAATGTGAGAGGGTGGAACAATACTACTGAGGCCAAAGCCTGCACTGCCATTGCAGCTGCGACTACTGCTTGTACACAGTGGGGTAAAGACCGTGCCACTGGGTCCAGTTGTGATGAATAGTAAGCAATGGGGCGTTGCTTGTCCCCATGCTGTTGCATTAGCACTGATGTCATATAACCTTGCTTACAATCTACATTTTGGAAAAAACGTTTATGATAGTTTGGTAATCCTAAGACTAGTGAGGATGCTATCAACTGTTTCAATTTGCAGAAAGCAGATTCTGCTTCTGGTGTCCATTGTAATAAATCCTGTGCTGCCATAGGCTTCTTGTATATCAAGTTGGTCAGCGGTGCAGATTCCAAAGCATAGTTTGGGATCCAGCTCCGACAAAAGTTGGTCATACCCAGGAAGGACATCATTTCCTTCTTTGTAGTGGGTTTCGGTGCTTGTAAAATCACTATTTTTCTGTCCTCATCTAATGTTCTGCCCTCTTTGGATATTACATATCCTAGGTATCTAACTTGCTTTTTCCATAGCTGCAATTTGTTTTTATTTACTTTATGTCCCTGAATAGCTAAAAATTGTAACAATGCTACAGTATCTTTCTTACAGTCTTGCTGGGTGGGGGCTGCCAGCAGGATGTCATCAACATAAAGTAAAATCTGACTGCCTCTCGGTGGGTTAAATCCCGCCAAATTGCTTGCCATTTCTTGTGAGAATATTGTTGGGCTTTCACAATATCCCTGTGGTAGTCGCATGTATGTATACCTTTTCCCCTGAAATGTGAATGTAAACCAATGTTGGCTGTCAGGGTGTATCGGTATCGAAAAGAACACATTGCTAATATCTACCACAGAAAAATATTTCTGCTGAGGTTTCAAATCATTCAACAGGGTGTGTGGATCCGGCACCGTAGGTGCCCTTGGTATCACTGCATCATTTACAGCTTGTAAGTCTTGGACCATGCGCCATTCTCCATTTGCTTTTCTAACAGGAAATGAAGGTGTGTTACATGGTGAATCAGGTGATTCCACCAGTACTCCTTCCTTAAGTAAAGCTGCTATAATAGGTTTGATTCCTACCTCTGCATCTTTTCTCAAGGGATACTGTCTCTTTTGTGGTCTAAATGCTGACTTTGGCGTAATAGTAACTGGTCTCGCTGTACGAATAAGTCCTACATCTGATTTGCCTGTTGACCAGAGAGTTTCTGGTGTGGTATGGGTGGGAAGATGGCATAATGGTTAAGGTGTTTGCCTTACAAACAGAAGGTGCAGGGTTTGATTCTCACATGGGGGAAGTGGCTAGGCTTAAAATGGCCTGCAAAAGCAGTTAGCTTAGTACCAGCCTATGAACCAATGAAGCCTTGTAAGGTATCTTCTTCCTCTTCTGATAAGAGTGCTAATCAGCTGTCCTCCCTTGACTACAAATGCACAGCTGGGTGTGTCTGTGTTATCCAATTTAACTTCTGCTTTTGTACTCCCTGTTCTGACAGTTCTAACTCTGTCTGTTTTTCCCACCTCATGACTTTTTCTCCTAGGTCTGTCCATTTCACATTTTTACCCTTTGTTAAGATTACATGTGGTAATCGATTAGATTAGATTTATAAAGTGCAAAGAACTCCTGGGGTAATGAACAGCTAATTACACTGTTCCCTTCCATATCCCAGTACAGATTATGCAATACTAATCTGTTTGCACGGTTTCTAAACAACTCTTGTTCATATTCCTTGTCAGGTCCTGGTGTGTTACAATAATATAGAGTACAGTGCAACAATTGTTTTTTGTCAGTGTCAAGGGAGGGGAACTTGCTGATGGCTACGTTCATCAGCTCTTCGGTTACTGCCCCTGGACCAGTCGTAACCAAGTCCTGGCTGTACCAATAAAATGTTTCACCCTCCGATCACACTGTAAAAGTATCAATTTGTCACTGTGCTTCCATACCCTGCATAGTTGGAACTACTGCTATGCCAAATAGCTGCATAAGGTCTCTGCCCAAAAGGTTTACTGGGCATTTTGCAGAAACAACAATTTTGCTTTTCTGGGTTAACCCTGAAATAGGATCAGTTATCACAACGTTATGGGAGAGGGGCTCCCGATACAGCTGTCCATTAGCTGCTTTCACTAATATGTCATCAGGTGACTCTGAATTCTCTTGTAGTTTGGAGGGGTGTATCAGGGTCCGTGAGGCCCCTGAGTCACACAAAAATGTGACTTCCCTCCCCTCTACCAGGAGTGTAACTTCTGGTTTCGTGTCCGCTAAACAGAGCTCCAAGCTCAATAAAGCTAAGTCTAAAATTTCATTTTCTTCACTACCCGTGACTTCATGCACTTCCTCTATTTCTCCTGTCACATCCTTATTCGTGACTTCCTGCACTTCCTCTATTTCTCCTGTCACATCCTTATCCGTGACTTCCTGCACTTCCTCTATTTCTCCTGTCACATCCTTATCTGTGGCTTCCTGCACTTCCTCTATTTCTCCTGTCACATCCTTATCTGTGGCTTCCTGCACTTCCTCTATTTCTCCTGTCACATCCCCTGCTCCCTCTATCACATTTGCATTTGTATTTTCCTGGCTATTCTCTTCTAGTGATTCCTGGCTATCATATAGTCAGTCCTCACCCTCCTTATCTTCTGTAGTTGTCTTCTTGTTTTTCCTGCAATCCCTTGCAAGGTGTCCCTTCTTACCACATTTAAAGCACTCCCCCCTTTTCTTTCGCCCTTCAAAGTCCTCTGATCGTTGATCAGGCTGTTTGTTTCCCTGGGCATTTTTCTTGCCCTTTTCCCCAGACTGTACTACATAAACTTCTGCTCCATCTTCTACAGAGAATACTTGGGCTTTCTTTTTCTTTTTACTGTTAAAATGCCTTGCGGCATGTCTAGCATATTCAAGTAGTGACTGTAGTCTACTTGTACAATGATCTACTATGTGCTTTGTAATAAAGTTGCTTATAGGCAAAATACTGCCTTTTAAAAATGCATTCTTTAATTGCTGTTCATACTTGGAATCATGTGTTTGATCTTCAGGTACCTGTATTCCACAATGGTTATTAAAACACTCTAATAATCTAGCATAATATCTGTCAACAGTTTCACCTTCTTGTTGGATGCATTGATTAATGCAAGTCCAGTCTGCCCTAGGTTTCCATTTCTCAGAGATTTGGTCTATAAGACCTTTCACTCTGTTGTCTAGCTCTGCGCTACTATGTGGGAGGGGTTTGTGTTCTGCATCACGGAGATTCCAGTTGCCACTGATCATGTGCCAATCTGGTCCCACGATTTGTCTGACTACTTTTTCTACTTCCTCTCCATTTAAGTTATAGCTTAACCTCATGCCTTGTAGGTCTTCTAAAAATTTTCTAAAATTAACTTTTGGATGGGGAATTCCCTCAGTGGCTTTCCGGATATCTTCCGGTGTCCATGGTCTGTATACTAGGAGAGTTGGGTTCTGTCCTTCTTGTCCTGCCTGAGGATTTGGTACTTCTATTAGTGGGCACATTTCTTCCTCACTTAAAGACTGTGAATTTCTATTCATTTGATATAACTCAATGTCCCCTTTTGAGTTTCCTACCCGTGTTCGAGACCTGGTCTCGACGGGATCTCTAACAAACGGTTTTGCTTTTGCAGGAATAGCTGGATATCGTGGGGGTGCACCAGCTTGTCCACTTGCTTTGTATTCTAGTAAGGGAAGCAGAGGGGGCGGAGGGGCCGATGCTATTACTAAGTTATTATCCTCTTTATCTAAAAACATTGCTTTTGAATTATTACTCTTTTGTTCCCTACGGTTTGCTTCCTCAATCCACCTGTGTGCCTGAGGAGTTCCTAATTGACGTTGCTTTTTTACCTGACCTCTGGAATCGATTTTAAGCTGTTTGATAAGTTTAATAAGTGAGGAATTTTCTAATTTACCATCAAATTCATACCTATTAACCCATTTTGAGTAGTATTTAACATTATCGGCACGTTGTAATTGCATAAATTTTGCATCTTCAGTTAACGGCGGAGTTTGGGATCTTTTCGTGCACTTATTTCCCATTTTATTCTAACCTTTGAAATGTTATGTAACCCTTCTTATTTTTACGTGGTACCACGATTTCTCTTTTTCACAGTCTATCTAGAATAACTGCCTTACCTATTCTGTTTCCCTGATCTATGACAAGACTGCAATCTTCCTGTCCCTGACTTGTACAAGACAAATTCCCTGACAGACAATACAAATCAAGTCCCTGATATAAAACAGAAAAAGGTAAATCTCACCTTACCTGAGCCTCCGTGATTGATCGTCTGGTTCGAGGTAAACCCGCCCTTCAGTCGCAGATCAGAACAGTGGCTGGCCTCTTTTGGACAACAATTCAGTCGGAGGTCTTTTCAAATAAGAAGAACCAATGTGGTTTCTTCCCCGTATGGTTTCAAGCCACCTGGCCTGTCTGATCTGGTCAGAGTGGAGGTTTCCAGTCCAAAGGACCAATCTGTCAAAGGAAAAACTTCAAAGACCAATACACGTAAGGTTCAGGTTAAGGCACTTTAATTTTTGCAGCAAGGAGACAAAAACATGCAAGCAAAAATACAGAGTTTGTCTAACTAAAATCAGGAAATGAAGCCATTCTTATACTATTCTTACAAGACATTGCCTACTGAAGCTGACATAGTAAATCACAAGTTTACAATATTGTTTTGCACAGCAGATGTTGCTCATGATTTTCTGCTGACATGACATAACATTTCTAGATTCATGAGAAAACTTTGGAAAAATAACATGGCCTTGGAGAACGGCAGCTAGTTGCAATTATTTCTACAGTGCTGTGTTACATTTCAAGGTACTCTACTCATTCGAGCACAAAGCAATCACAGATTATAGTTCATATTCTTCAAGCGGTCTTTGTTCTACTTTATCTATCCTTCCTGCAGCTGTGTATGTTCTCATAACACAGACAGGGCTAATTGTCTAAGTTTAATAACATTATAGAAAGCAGTATTGTTCTATTCATTATTTTCCTAACTTAGCAGAAAATCATCTGCTTCTCAGTTAATTTCCTAAGACATAAACAAGATTTTAGCTGCGCTGACAAAATACAAGGTCAGAAAGCATTTGCCATTAATATGGATTTGTTCAGCATGAAGCAGAATAAATGTATTAACCCTTTTGGGCTTCTAAAAAAGCACCAATGCACACATATTAATACATATTTTTCTAACAAGCAGCTAAAGATATAATTTTAATTTAGAGTGAGTAAATTTAGAAGAATAGTCCATCAGAGTAGTTAAATACAAGTCTCAGGATATAAGGGTAAGATAGGGAAGAGTTAGGGAAAGAAGGAGGCAAGAGGAGAGGGCTTCAGGTTATAGGAACTACACTTTTGTACAGTTGCATTGCCATAGTGAGGAAAGTTGTTGTTTCAGGGATTTCTTAAAGAGAGGAACACTGCTGATAGACCTTATTGAAAGTGAGAGAGAATTCCAAATGTTGGTACTATGAAGGAGTAGCACTTTTCTCCTGCTGCACAGGTTGGTTTCACTACATTTAGGAGTAGCTGGTTTGTGGATTGGAGAGGTCTGTTAGTTGATATTGTGTGAGTTGAGAAGACAAGGAAGGGAAGTTACATGGTTTGTAAATAAATTTGTGTGTAGTGGTTAACTGGATAAGTGACAGATAATGTAATAGTTCCAACCAATTTAGTAGGTGTAGAGATGAGTAGTGGTGAGAATAATCATTTGCATTTGCTACAAATTTAGCAATTTTATTTAGCATGAGGCTAGTTTGGATTTTAGAGAGACCTGGATATTGGTCAAGAGAGGTACACCATAAAGAAGAGATGGTAGTAAGAAGGAAGAGGTTAGAGATAGTTTTGCGGTGGTTGAGGAAGTATTTTTGTCTATAGACGATGCCCAGTTTTTGGTGTGATTTTTTGATATTGGTCTGGACGTGCAGGTCAAATGTTAGGTTTTCATCTATGATGACACCTAACAGTTTGGTATATGGTACAATCTCAATAATATTGCTGTTTTTGGCTTGGATGGTGAAGTTTTCTTTGATTTGTAGAGTGGAGTTTTTGGATAGAAAAAGAACAAGTTTTGTTTTGTTGGGGTTTAGGACATGATAGTTATTGGATATTCATATCTCTGTAGTAGTGAGGGCATCTTGTGAGAGTTGGTGTAGTTCAGATGAAGAGTTGGCAACACATGATTGTAGAATCATCTGCATATTGGATGACAGTACTTTGAGTAAGAGAGGCATGGAAGTTATTGATAAAGATGCTAAACAAAGGGGGCCTAGTATGGATCCTTGTGGAACACCTGTTGTTGTGTCAAGGAAAGGAGAGAATGAATTTTACCGTTTGGTTGATTGCTGCCAGTTTGTGAGGTAGTTTGATAACCAGTCTAGGGATGGGGTGAGATGCATATGCCAGTCAGTTTAGTGAGAAGGAGAGAGTGGGAGACCATATCAAACACTTTGGAGAAGACTAAAACGAGAGAGTAGATGAATTTGCCATCATCTTTTGCTTGCTTAACTGTGTCAGAGAAGGATATGAGATATGTAATAGTGCTATGGCCTGGCTGAAATCCATGCTGGGTAGGAGAAAGGATTTGGTTGAGAAGCACATAGTGAAGAAGTTGGGTGTGAATTAATTTTTCCAGAATATTAGCAATGGCTGAGAAGATAGCAATGGTTTAGAAGTTAGAGGTGTCTGTGTTAGTGCCTCCTTTATGTAGAGGTAGAATATATGCCTTTTTCCAAATAGTAGGTATGTAGGATTCCAGAATACATCTGTTAATAAGTATACTGATGGGATAGGCTATAGAACTGGTAGATATTTGTAGGAAAGTCAGGAGGTAGGTTGTCTGGGGCAGATTTTTTATTGTGTTGCTGGGGTTAGGTGAAACAGAGAAAAGTTGATGGAAGGGGGAGTAGGGGCATGTTGGGTAGATGGGTTTGAAGGAAAGGTTTCAGTTAGGTTAGCTATGGTGTTGAAATAGGAATTAAACAGTAAAGATATTTCAGTGGTGTTTTATTATGGTTTGGGGAAGGATTGTTACCTGACCCTGGGTTTATTAAGGAATTGAAATTTTTAGGGTTTTGGTTATGTTGGCTTTGTAGGGTGAAGTAGTGATCTTTTTTGTCTTTTATGACTAGCTGCTTAACTTGATTGTGGAGTTGTTTATATTTTGGCAAGTTGGAGTCATTTTTGCTTTTTTTTTGCCAGTATTTCCATGCTTTGTCCTTAGTCATCATAAGCTGTTTAGTAGGTTTTGTGAGCCAGGTGGCATGATAGCATTTACCCTCCTTAGAATAAGTGGAGCTTGGTTGTTTAAGACCTTGAGAAATGTAGAGTTAAAGAACTCAACAGCCTCATCTAGCAGAAGGAATTTCAATGGATTCTAATTGATGCATTGAAGAGTGTTGTTAATGTGGTAGGGCAGAAATGGGATAGGTGTCTAGTTTCTTTGTAATGATGCCTGCTAAGTGTTGTGGTGTTTTTTTGAAGTATGAAGGTATGAAGGGGATTGTTTAAGCTACTGGGGAGGGTTTCTGTAGATGCAATCTTATTTGGATTAGAACACTAAAATCTAATCCAGGATAGAGCCACTGTTATTGTTTTTGTTTGGTCTAGTTATGTCGTTAATTAGTTGGATGAAGGTGGGTCTACTTCAGAATGTCGACCGTTCAGAATGCTGACTTTCATATGGCCAACACCATACGATCGACATTCTGAAAAACTGACATCCTGAAATAGCCCCATTTACCTACCTGTAAACATAGTAAAACTGTGTTATGCAGGGGGGCAAGCAGCCCTGCACCCCCCACACCCCCTGCTACTTAAATATTCTCACTCTGAGATCACACTACAGTGCAGGAAAGGGGAATCTCCCAGTCTCACACTGTAGCGGGATTTCTGCTATCATTTGTTGGCCTTTCAAACATTCACTCATATGGTGTCGGCCATATGAGTTTCGAACATTTGAAAGTTTGAACAAATGAAGGGCTCCCGTGAAGGTATATAGGTTTATATTGGAGTTGGGATGTTGTTGGGAGATGTCTGGTCAATTAATTAATATTGACATCTCCTAAGATGATAGTTTCATTTTCTACATTGTTTGATGCCCATGCAAGTATTTATTTATTTATTTTTATTTATTTATTTTCTAAAAAAAGATCATCCTGATTGGTTGATGTATCCAGTGCACATGCCAAAGGCTTCCATAATATTTTCTGACTGTATTTGTGAAGCTGTCTTGAAAAAAGACATTTAGTAAAGTGCAGTGACTTGCAAATGTCCAGATCTACAGACACAGCAGTGTCATTCTGGCCATTGAGTAAGAAATGAGAGCCCAGCAGAGTCAGAGCATGTCAATAGGTCTGTGTGGTCCTGAATGTTATAAGATAGACCCCTCATTGTAGGTGTCAGCAGCAGTGGGGATATGTAGACAGTGAGAAAGAACAGATCATGCTCATGGGATGAAGTTGAAGCAAGTAATGTCCTTGAGGGTAATACAGTCATAGTCAGTGGCTCTACTATGTATGCAGGAAGGCAAAAAGTATCTATAAACAAAAGCACACTGTGGTTAGTATGGTTACTACATGGTGTACATGTATGTTAGTGGAATGTTTCTTCTAGACTCAGCTGGGCATCAGTTGCAGCACATACAATATGAACTCATCCTATGGGACCCTGGCAGACATGCTGCTCACATCTGTGGGCTTTTTCAGCTTGCATAGCTTTATTTTGTTTATTTCAGACATATACTCTGTTTGCTCCATAAGTGCCAAAACAGGGTTTTTGGAATGCTTCCTTATCTGTTCCTATGTTTGCATTGTTTTTTTCCTATTTTTTAATATTATTTCAGGGGTATACATAGGTTTGTTACTGTTGATATTTGTTGTTGTCTATTTACTTTTGTTTTTTTTTCTTTTTTACATGAGATATGGTAATGTTTTTCTTTCTTCCTGCATATTTTCATTTTTTTATGAGTGCATTATTTTCCAGACACCTTTGCTGAGGTATAGCCTGCTACCTTTAAGCATCACAGCTGTTGTAGTCCGTGCACTAACCAAAAAGCATGCATTAATTTATTCTATCCCTTCTGAGTTGGATGCAGTTATACTGATTCATCTGTGCTGCTCTATTACATGTTATTGTAATTTGGCTTCCTGATATTACCTTAAGGCTGCTGTATGTTGCACAGCTATTCGCACGTTGGTGTCTCTAATGATCACGACTCCCAGCAAGTATTTGGGAATCAAGGACTAATATTTTCATTCTAGCTGCTATGGGAGGCATGACACTGGATCTGCAGTCATGCAGCACAAAGAGTCTCCTATTGATCATGTCTTCAGGCTTGAGCCACAAACTATGCCTTCTGACATAAATGAATATTTCGTTGTACATAGATGCAGCCATGTTGTGGACCATTTGAAAAGTATAACATGAAAAATAGTAAACATAAGACTACACGACCCCAAGTCTTTTTACTTAATCTGTGTCACAGCACCCTGCTAAAGAAATGTGCAGGTAGTTTGAGGTACAAGGCCAAAGGTATATTCATAAGTATAATCTGATAACATGAAGCATATGGCCTTTGGTATGACTGTTAACATACCATATCAAGTGGTAGCATCTCCACAGTGACAGACAAATACATATAACTGTGTCATAATAATTTTTGACTCAAGATTAAACTTCTTGGCTGTCTAAGTTTGTTTCAGAAAATAGGGAAGCGACAGTGAAAACTAAACAGCTGGTGGAAAAAAATTGTATATCATGATCTGATTTGTGTACATTTATTAATTTTTACCACAATGTAATGAATCCTAATTGGTGCAATTTCTTGTTAAACACAACCTTAATTAATAATTGCTAAACTGTTATTTTTGTGTTAAATTTGTAGATCTTCAGATTATTGTTACAGTGTAAAAGATGACAACAATTCAAAAGCTAAATGGTGTTAGTTAAGGTATTTTTATCTATCATAAGTACATAGCATATGTTATCAACATAGTTTGATTTATAAATGTAAACAGGAGACCATTCATTTTCCTTCTGTACTTGTGCTATTAATAGCAAATTGCCTTATGGTTGTTATTTAGGTGTTAGGCTTTTTATGTTGACTTCCAGGTGTTATGCACTAGTGGGATTACAACACAGAGGAATATGTTTTTCAGTGATGACTTATAAATGTTGACGGATTTCTATCAAAATAACAGAACAGCAGATGAACGTAAATTTGCACTGGAATATTTCTGTAATGAATAGGAATGTAGCAGAGGCTGTTTATTTTCTGGTCAACTTTCAATGAAATATGACTTTTCTGCTAAGATCATATTAGATTTTGATGCTAGTAGATGTTATGAGTTTGCATTACTCTCATCTACTAATTTAACAGATTCTGTACTCCTCTTTATTAAGGAAGTTTGACAAGAAAGATGACTTTGGTTATGATTTTGCTTCTACTTATCTTTTATAAAATTAAAGTGACCTACCTGACAAGGTGCCATTTGCAAAGGCTCAGTATAAGAGGTTATGAAAAGCTGGGAGATATTGTTCTTGGTGGAAGTTTTCCAATTCACTTCAAAACAGAGCAAGCAGAATACAGCTTCAGAGAACCTCCCACCCAAGAAGACTGTAAAACGTAAGAGAGATAATTTACTAATGACATTGTTAAAAATGTTCCAAATATAAGAAATATATTGCAGATTAAACCAATGTTTACATTTCATCTATGAATTAGGAATGCTTCTTTAAAGCAAAATATATAAGGGGAATAAATGAACATAAAATGAAACTGATGGAGAACATATGGTGTACTGGCACCTTTGTAATATTGCAGGGATGCCATATTAAATTGCTTCATCTGAATCTTATTTTTCATTTTTATTTTTATTTAGTAGGTAGGTGGATTGAACGCAACAGCCTTTTTATTCATAATTTAGTTAAAACAGGCAAAAAGCACATATTAAGTTATAGCAGAAACAAGTTAATATAAAACATATAGCCTTAGAGTGTAGGCAAAAGAAAAAATAATCACAAGCCAGTGTATTGGGTCTTACTAAAGTGAACTTAACATAGGTAAGAAGGGGTGGGCAGGCACTATTAAAGGTGACTCACAGGTTCTCCATGACCTGAGTTCTAAACTACCCTGGTGATATTGTTCTACTAACTAATAGAAGTTTTAAGCCCCAATCAAAGAACTCAGTGACTTATTTTGGTATAAGAATATATGTATTTATTGTTTGTTCACTAGATTTTATACAAGATTATAAACAAAGACATGAACACAATAGAACATGGAACCATATGGTCTATCAGTTAGGATTCCTAGATTTCATCCAGCCATCCTGGGTTCTACTCCAAGTATGGGAAGGGGCCACTCTTTTTTTACCTTTGCAGTTAGTGCAGAAGTTAAGGTTGTAAGCTGGACTTCCTGTGTACAAGGCTTGATTCCCTCTGCCTTTGTATACTTACTGTTAAATCTTGAGCAAATCACTGAATCAGAAATTATTCCAGGTTGCCCCTAAAAAGGGACTGTGTGTTCAGTGGGCCTGCCTGGTTAACACATAGGCATTGCTATTGGGGATTGGGTGTTGGAATAATAGTTAAGGCAATTATCTCACAGACACAAGGTACAGACTTTATCACCTTTGAAAGGGAAATTGGCTAGGCTTAAAATGACCTACAAGGGCGACTTGCTTAGCATGAACCTATATGAAAATGATGCTTGTCAAAGGAAAATGAATTATGATGATATGGACTGATGCAGCATTCTAAGTGCATAACAGTAAAATGAACTCCTTCCTGATATTAGTTATGTAGCACAGGGTGAGTAGTAATGTGGGCGCTACATCATGAAAATAAGCGTGCTTAAAAAGGTTTGCACGTCCTTGTAAATGGAGCCTGCTTGCCCTTTTTTGTATACTGTAGCGTGTAATTGTTAATCATGTATTTTTATTTAATCATGTATTTTTATTTCAACCTACAATGTACCAGTGACCTTACTGAGGTTTTCAAGGCCCTCAACACTCCCCTCATGGTCTTTCATGGTTTCATCTTCAAACTGTACTTTCTCCAGATAACAGGTATTTCCCGTTTACCGCTTTGTCCTTCTAGTGCTGTTTTTCTTTCCAATGTAGGATCTCATGTGTCCTGAGAATAAGATATAGTGTTATTATAGGGTCCCTATCAGTTCATCGACAAATCAGTTCATCAAACAGCATTTTCAATGCAACTGCACTGAAAATGCCATTCATCGAACTGTTCATACTGAGATTGCGGTACGGTGAAGGTTGGGAAATTTGCTCTTTTCCCAGTGTAGTGTGATCTCAGAGTTAGTATATATAATTAGCAGGGTGTGTAGTAGTTGCAGCCCCCCCCCCATATGAGGGGAATTCGATGAACATCATTTTTGATGAAATGCCGTTTGTTGACGTGATGGTTCAATGAAGTGATATAG
The DNA here is from genome assembly GCF_019279795.1 of Protopterus annectens. Classification (NCBI taxonomy): domain Eukaryota; kingdom Metazoa; phylum Chordata; order Ceratodontiformes; family Protopteridae; genus Protopterus; species Protopterus annectens. The sequence goes on from NC_056751.1 coordinate 638,396,238, forward strand.
ACCCGTTATTATAGCTTAACCTCATTTCTTCTTCCTTTAACCCATTTGAGTAGCTTGTGGTAGTATACCAGAAGATTCTACAAACGTTCAGATATAGAATATTTCTATGTATAATGCATGGATAACAAGCATAGTATTACATTTACAAGTATATACAAACAGTTCATCTGAATGTTTTAACTTTTTCACCTCTTAGAGAATACATGTATATTTCTCTACAAAACTCTCATTGCATACTAGTAACTACTGGGGCTGCATTGCTTCTTAACTTTCAAACTGTTTCATATGCATTACTATTCCTCACTTACTACAATACTAGAATTAAAGACTTACCTTGACCCTATTAGACCTCATGATCAAGGAGTAATAATCATTATAGCATCTTCATTTAACCTAATAATTACTGAAAAATTGCCCTCAAAAACTGCACCAGGTTCTTGGAACTTTGTTAGTAAGAACATAAGGAATTAACAGTGCTATTAAAGCATTTATATATCACTCTTGCAGTATCTCTCAGTCTTTATGTTTCAGGAAGAAAGTGTAAAATATGCTCACATAGTTTTTATTATACATCTCCATATACATATGAATTACAACTCTAAACACAGTGTTAAATGTACATGACATGAACTACATTATGTTATCATATACTACAGATTTTCTGCTTGCTTGCAGGTTATATTCTCCTCATTTTTCCGTTATTTTGGATGAATGTATTTTCATGTATTTTCATATCAATCCTAGTGCTTCATCAAAGCTATCCATTGAATAGTCTGATATTATGGAGCAGTGGGATAAGGATGTTTCTTCTCAGTCATAATGTTGTGTAATCTCGATATTGGTAAGTTTAGAAATGCGGGATGTTGAAGGTTTAGTGCTTCATGTGGGTGTTTCCGGGGGCTTACCTCCTGCATCAGTATAACTTTACATTTTTCTTTCAATCAGTGATGTGAGTTATTGACTATTTTCCAGATGAACTAGTACCAACAAGAAATGAGTTGATGGCTAGCCATAGACCTACACTGCATTATTAATTCTGTTGCAAACTCGGTACAACTTCAGCTATTTGAGTATTTATAAGTATTGTTTTGTTTTTGATAACTTATAGAAAAGTAGAGAATTAGCCTGAAGTCTATATAGAATGCCTCCAGAGTATGTTGAAATGCAGGAGTAAATAGTATAGATCATTACAGAATTAACAATGGGAGCTAAACTCTAAAATGTACCAGTAAAGCAAAGAACAGATCACTCTGATGCTCTATTTATGTTTATGTATCCTATGGAGACCAAGCATTCTGGCAACCTTAAGTCTGTATAGGAGCAAGGATTTGCAGAACAAATCTAGTTGCTGGCAATGATTTTTGTACAATTACTAATACCATAATCACCACATGGCACAGAATGCCTCAGAACATCTGGGATATCAGTGCTGCATCAGTGCTATCTTAGCTGATAGTATGTCCACTGCTTCACAGGTAGGTGAAATTATTGGAGACACACTAAGGGTTTACAGGACCCTGTATCTGGCATTACTACACTGAATGGAATGTACATTGTTTTGAAATGCAGCTACATGAAAACTCCTTAGAAGAAAGTCTTCCATTCGAACAACTGTTCACTGTAACATGTCTCATGCTGCGATGTGTTGCCCACACCATGACATGTGGCTCATAGTGTCATACATGGTTCATACAATGCTTACATAAGTTGATTCAGGACCAAGACCAAATTCCCCCTCATCAAGTTATGTCACATGATATAGAGAAAGGGGAACAATACTACGCAGGCAGTGACTGGGTTATGATGCCTAGTCACATACATCTTTAAAAAGACAGAAGTTCATTCCATCCTTTTAAAGTATGTCATAATTCTCATCTCCCAAACTTGCTTTCATTATGTTTGTTACCTGGCACTATTCCCACCTTGATGCTAGACTTTATATTCAGTGAGTATGAGGCCCCAAAGACCATATTACCATTATAAAATGGATAGTATAAGATTAAATGTCAGGATGCTTTTTTCATAGGATCACCCTGTAATAAATAGAAACAATTCCTCCTCTACTGTTTCACATATAGAAAAGAGTCCCTTCAATGTGAACTAAAGGTGACAAGTACAGAGCAAGATGCTGTGTGTCTGTGTGTGTTTGTGTGTGTCTGTGCATATGAGTATGCTTGTGTGCATTTGTGTGATTTTGCATTTGTGAATGTGTGTGTGAGTATATATGTTTTGTATGTGTGTGTGTGTGTGTGTGTGTGTGTGTGTGTGTGTGTGTGTGTGTGTGTGTGTGTGTGTGTGTGTGCTGTGTGTGTGTGTGTGTGTGTGTGTGTGTGTGTGTGTGTGTGTGTGTGTGTGTGTGTGTGTGTGTGTGTTGGTGGAAAGGAGCAGTTGCCTTACTGCTACATCCATACTTCCCCAATCATTCATTCAGTTTACTATGAACTGCTACTTACTGCAGATCTTGAATTTTATTGCATACATACTGTGCTATGTAATTTAAGAGAATAGTAAACTCAGGAGCATTGGAAAGTCAGGTTTAACCCTAAGTTGCTGAAATTGTTTAACAGGTTTCATGATAACAGTGATAACCAAATTTAAAATGTTTGCCAGAATTCAAATTCTAAAACTTTCTTGGAGCAAATCAAAATGGCAAAAGTGCATCTGGTACTATTTTGCTCTGGCTGCTGAATCCTCATCTCAGGGATTTTGCAAGGCAACAGAGAAGTATTGTCAGCTTGACGTTGTTTTTGGAAATTTTTGCTACATTGAAAACAGCAGTCATTGGAGGAGGAAGAGATGGAAGAGACAATGAGACAGCTTTTATATAATTTTAGATTAGCACTGGAGTCATTCCTTGTTTCCGAGTCTTCACTTTATGGCAAATAAATAATTATTATGGTATCGCTCAAAATGCCATGGCATTGCCTATAAATATTCTGGCAGGAGATCCTGTACTGAAAATATAACTGGAAGAGCCTCAGAGTAATAATGTTTCATTCCTTATACCATTCAGGGCGGGTTAAGCTGGATATATACTGCTAAGGTTATTGGAGAAGAGCACACCACAGTGTAATGCAAATGACTTAAATATTTGTCTTTATCTCATTATATGATGCATAAAAAGCATATTTTCCTGAAATGTACAAAATGCATATAGCAATATCTCTGTCTCTGTCTCTCTCTCTCTCTGTGTATATATATATATATATATATATATATATATATATATATATATATATATATATATACAGCAAGAGAAAGAGAAAGATATTCCATGTATAGATCTATATTTACATCTATATCTATCTAAATATATATCTATAGCTATCTCTCTCTCTCTCTCTCATATATAGTGCACTGATAATTATAAAACCACCCAAATCTCAATGTTTACAAAGTAGTCAACATCAAAAGATCTACTTTGTAAATACCATCACATTTCTTCGCATGTGTTGATCAACAATGTAGGTGCATGGAAAAACTTTAAAAACAAAAATAGTTTAAAACATCATTTGCACATGGTGCAACGCCCTCCCTGCACCCTGCACCACCCTGCTAATTATATATGCTAACTCCAAGATCACACCATTTTCGGGAAAAGAAAGAGCATATTTCCCTGCCCTGAGAATTGTGCAGTCTTACACACCTGTTGATCATCTGCTTAGTTGATCAAATTAAAAACTGTTTTGATTAAACAGATAGTGACCAACGGTAGAGCTGACCAAATTCATTCCACCCTATGTGTGTGTATATGTTTGTGTGTGTGTGTGTGTGTGTGTGTATAGATAGATAGATAGATAGATAGATAGATAGATAGATAGATAGACAGCTATATATACTTACAACTCAAAATATGTAATGCACATTTGACTGAAAAGTTTGTGAGGTGGGTAAAAAACAATGAAAGCACAAAATATGGAAAGCACATTTGACTGAATGCTGAAATGACTGAATGCTCATGCTTGGCATTAGTACAAATAATTAATGAGGGGTGTGGGGGGGCACAGTCTCCTACATGAGGAGAATCTTATTAATACCAGACCCTTATCATCTGGGGGAGGCTGTGCTCCACCACAGCCCATTAATTATATATACTAACTCCAAGATCTCACTACAGTAAGGATAGGGCAGATTTATAGATCGCACTACAGTAGGGAAAGGGGAGATTTCCTTATCCCTGGCATACGGCTAAGTGTGTTCTACCTTCTGTTGTAAGTTGGCCAACTATGCCTATTTGATAATTTTTTTTTTCTGATGATGTACATCTTCGATAAAAACAAGTTTCATTGGATAGTGTTCGACAAGAAATAAGTAACTTATTCATCAATATGAATTTATTCAAGGGTATTTGACTATAATTAATCTTAAACATTTTTATTCAGACATGGTGCAGGCATTTGGCAGTAATATATTGATTGACTTTATATTGCTTGATCTTGCTAAAGCCTTTGATTCAGTTCTGCAGATTACTATTTTAACATCGCTAGACGAATGGGAACTTTACCATCTAGTACCACCTTATTCATATGTGTCATTCCTAACCCTCCCCCTAACACCAATCCTAGGGGTACTAAAACCCCCTTTATTATTATCACACCACAACTTTAAACCAACAAAAAATAGTTTTCCTAACAGTGCTACTACACAAAACAGACACACACACCTGTGCATGCATGCACACACTCTCTCCAAACACAACATACAGCTAATCATATCCTTAGCCCTTTCACAAAAAAACAGGTGTTACATCAGCGTATTTTTCTGAACCATAAGAAGTATGGCTGTTGCTAAGTGTTGGCTGCTGATTTTTTAAACTTGTTGTTGAGTTTTGTCTGATGTGACTTTTTATAAAATTCTGTCTATGATAAGGTTTAGAATGTTATAGTAGCAGTACGTGGTTGTTAAACTATGCTATTAGAGAAACATTCTAAGCAATACACAGTGCATTACTACAGTCCAGTGTTCTCCATTATTGCAGTGATTTCCTGAAGGAAGATGACAGAGAAAGTGCATAAGGGAAAAACCATACATCAAAGTGGATACTGTATTAAAAAACAAATACAGCTACATGAGAGCAAGGAACATAACTTGATGCAATGTTGATAGCTCAGAGAAAATACAAATAAGCATCATTTCATGAAAAGAATAGTAAATAATTGGGATAGCCTTCATGGAGATATCAAGTGGTTAAAGTGTAATGCAATTCAAGAAGTTATGATAGGCATAAGCAGTTCTTAAGAAAAGTGGGGAAAAATATCCACTAAGGAAAAATTGATAAAACTAAATAAGCCAAGTGGTCCTTAGTTGTAATGAAAATTGGAACTATAATGGGTATTATTTGTTTAGTTTTGGATGGATTATTAGGCATGGAATTGATTTTAGGGATATTGATAATTAATTACAATAATTACATTCAGGAACTATTGTCTGCATTGAACATAATTGTCACCTGGAAGAATAAGTTTTAGATTGCAACAATAAAAATATACACTTTTTGCAACAAATTTCATTTTAATGGACATAATAATGTATCTTTCATGCACTTATTAGTGACCAGTTGGCATAATAGTTAAGGTCTTTGCTCCCATACACATGGTACAATGTTCACTTCTGGCCTCTGGCCAATGTTGGTATGGAGTTTGCATATTCTCTCTGTATCTCTGAGGGGTTCCTCCCACCTTCCAAAAACCTGCTGAGTGTTTCCATCTCAAACTCTCCCAATAAAAAAAATTGTGGGCAGCAGCACAGACTGTAGATGGTGCCTATATGGGGAAGAGTTGCATAGACCAACCACTTTAGACATCAACTATGGTGTGCAGTATACGGTAACAAGGATCACAGACTGTGTGCTGTGTCAGAGCTAGCCACTTGAGAGTATAAAATATTGCTCAAGATGATTCATGTGCGTTGACTACTGTCACCAAATGGGCATGGGTTTTTGCTGGTGATAAGTGGGTTGTGGATCAGACCTACACCAGGGACACATGCTAATGGTATGAGGGGTGTATGGTCCCATATTGGTCAGTGTGAGTCTGCCATAAGCCCACTAGCCCTGAGTTAATAAGCTACTGGTTGCCCAGTGTGCAGTTGCCCAGCTTGTGTTACCTGGGATAACTCAGCTGAATGAAAGCTAGACATAATAACCAATTAACTTGCCAAACATGAACTAAGAATTAGTAAACTCAACTTCACTGACAGGATACAGCTTGCAGGTGAAGGACATGATGATAAGAAGGAGGCTGGACAACTTATGTATCCAGGAGACAAGGTAGAAGGGCAGTGAAGTAGACTCACTTGGCTTGGGATCCAGAGTCTACTACTCAAGAGGAAGATAGACTAGAAATGGTGTGTAATTTGTGATGAAGGAGAAGCTTCAGAAGACGATGAAGGATAATATCAAAATTAGTGAAAGACTCATGACAATCGGACTCGAGTGTAATTAAGGGCCATATTCATAATTTCTGCATATGCTCCGCAGTAGGATTGTGATAATAAGGAAAAGACAACATACAAACAGCAGTTGCAGGATCTGCTAGATAAAGGAGATCAGCATGAATTGGCGTTAATAATCAGTGGCCTGAATGCATATAACCAGACAAACAGAACAGGATATGAGGACTTCCTGTGTCCACATGGGTGGGACAAGAGGAATAAAGAAGGAGAAGCCATTGTAAACTTCTGTATGACAAATTACTTGATGGTGGCCAGCACAAGGTTCAGCAAGAGAGACAGTCACAAGTTCACATACAAGAGAGGCCAACATGCAACTCGGGTAAATTTTCCCCTAGTAAGGAAAGGGCACTGGGTTAGAATCAATGATTCCAGAGTCATCTCCAGTGAAACAGTGGGTCCACAGCATAAACCACTGATTGCCAAAATCAGCAGCAGGCAATGGCCAGCAAAGACTCTAAGGTCAACTGAGTCTGTACATTAGGAAAGCTAGTGGTAAAGTATAGAAGTCCAGGAAGTCATGAAAAGTAAGAAGAAGTGCGGCAAAAAGTGGGAGATAGAAAGGATGGACCAGTTAAGACGGTTGCAATAACTACAAATGGGGACTATCAGAAGAATCGAAGTATTGACATAGTAGAGAAAACAGTGGAAGAGGTTAAAAAATTATCTGGGATGGGTGGTTGAAGAAAAAGGAAGTCTGAATGAGGAGGTCAAAGCTAAAATCAGATGGCTGCAGCCAAATGGCAGAGATCGTCATGGGTAGTGTATGATAGAAGAATGCCAAAGAAGTTGAAAAGTAAGCTGTACAAAACAGTGGTATAACCAGTACTGTATGCTACAGAAACCTGGGCAGTAAAGGCAGAGTGGTAGAGCAAGCTAGAAGTAATGGAGATAATGTGCCTCAGATAGGTGGTAGGATACACACTGTTGGACAAAGAAATGAAGAGATCAGAGCAAACGCCAAAGTAGCTCCGATTGCAGAGAACGTCAAAGAGAACAAATTAGGTTGGTCTGGGCACATGTGCAGAAAACTATAAGACAATCTGGGGAAGATGATATGGGACAGACAGGAAGAAAGCAAGAGAAAATGAGAGCATCCAGCAAAGAGGTGGATGGATTGTGTGAGAGAAGACCTACAACAGTCAGACATGACTGTTGAAGAAGGTAGAGGAGTGCTACTGAATTGAGAGAGATGGCAGCAGTTAACACAACACCCTGACTCCATGTAGAACATGGGAAAAAGGGGTTTGATGATGATGATGATGACTTACATCTGTATGTATCTCTATCTATCTATAATATATATGATTATACATCTAGTCATCAAACGTCCATTACACTGAGCAGCATTTCAATGCCTAAAGACATCAAACAGTTGATATACGGAAAATAAGAAAGAAACAGAAAAGCAATTTTTTTTTTGCAGGCGTACAATCAAGCTCCGCCACCCCCTCCACATCTACTGCATTTGAGGAACTACATTCCTCACATTCCTGCTACAGTAAATATAGCAACTCCATGACTGCACAGCAGCGGGGAAAAAGATAAATTTCCATGTCCTGCTCTTCAACAATCTCAGACATTAAAACACCCAATACACTAATTAAGCAAAAGATGAAATAGGAATTCTAACCTGCAGCAAACATAATTGCTGCATATATATATATATATATATATATATATATATATATATATATATATATATATATATATATATATATAGATATGGGTCCACGTCACATGACTGAAAGCTCAAAATATTGAAATGCATTTGACTGACTCCACAATGCCGAATGTTCAAAATACTGAAAAGTCATTTGACTGAATTTCAGAATACTGAAAGCTTACAATGCTGAATTGCAAAACACAAAATGTTAAACCAGAGACATAGCTTGTGTTTCCCTTCACCTGTGAATTGCTTAACATAACAAAATATGCACATATCCATGAATACCAAACATTTCATCATAAATAACATTAACATTCACAAAACCTAGGTTCACAATACCAAATAAACTGCACAATTTGTCTCATGAATGAAAACTATAAAAGAAAAAAATGCACTGTCACAACCCCAATGACTAACTCCTTCCAGAATTAAAAACTACGTACTTACCTTATTAACATACATCAGATAATATAAAACCAAACTAGATGGGGAGCTATGTCCCCACACCCCCAAACTATATATACTAACTCTGGGATTACACTACAGACAGGAAATGGGCATATACCCTTTACTTAACTTGTAGTACTATACACACTGCCATTTTGTATTTTGCAATTCAGCATTGTAAGCTTTCAGTATTCTGAAATTCAGTCAAATGAGTTTTCAGTATTTTGAATATTCGGAATTGTGGAGTCAGTCAATTGAATTTCAGTATTTTGAGCTTTCAGTCATGTGAAGTGGACCCATATATACACACACACACACACACACACACACACACACGCACACACACACACATATATATATATATATATATATATATATATATATATATATATATATATATATATGTGTGTGTGTGCATATGTATGTATATATATATATATATATATATATATATATATATATATATATATATATATATATGTATATATATATATGTATATATATTTAATATATATGCATAGTTTTATATATATATATATACACATACATTATATCTGTCTCTGTGTGTATGTGTGCGGGGGGGGGGGAGTTGTAAGATCCAGGGAGGTATTCATAAAGAAGCATAACATGATTGTGATGCTTCTCCTATCAGTCCTTGAGTTGGCATCATCGTCATTACTGTCAGCCCCCTTTTCCCCATTTTCTACTTTGGGTCAGAGTATCAACTTAACTGTTGCCATCTCTCTGCCTGACTGTTGCAGATCTTCTTTCACACAATCCATCCACCTCTTTGCTGGACGTCCTCATTTCCTCTTACCTTCTTCCTGTCTGTTCCAAGTCTTCTTCACCAGATTGTCTTCTGCTTTTCTGCACATGTGTCTGAACCACCGTAATCTGTTCTCTTTGATTTTTTTTCTGCAATTGGAGCTATTTTGGCTTCTGCTCTTATGTCCTCATTTCTTCATCTGTCCCACAGTGTGCCTCCTACCACCTTTCTTAGGCACTTCATTTCCATCACCTCTAGCTTCTTCATTTGTTCTGCCTTTACAGCCCAGGTTTCTGTACCATACAGTAGGACTGGTCTCACCACTGTTTTGTATACCTTACTTTTCAGCTTCTTTGGCATTCTTCTGTCATAGACTACACCTGATACTCTATGCCAGTTGGCTTCAACCCCTCTGATTCTAGCTTTGACCTCTTCATTCAGACTATCCTTCTCCTCAATCACCCCTGCCAGATACCTGAAGCTGTTAACCTGTTCCACTATCTTCCCTTCTATCTCAGTTCTCAGCTTCTTCTGATTTCCCTCCTTTGCTGCCATTACCACTGTCTTATCTGTGTTTAATTTCATCCCATGTGCCGTCAGTTTTGCATTCCATTCCCCCTATCCTTTGCTGAAGTTCTTGCTCAGAGTCGGCCTGTAATGCCACATCGTCTGCTTACATTAACTTTGTTGATCTGTCCCCTCCAACAAGTTTGCTAATGTAGTCCATCACCAGTATGAACAGCAATGGGCTCAGGGTTGAACCCTGATGTATACCCACTCCCACTGGGAACCCCTCTGTGAGGCCAAATACTGTTTGTACTTGAGTCAGTGGGTCCTTGTACACAGCCTGCACTAATTCTACCAATGTTTCTGGGACTTCGAACCACTGCAGTACTCCCCAGGTCAGCTTTCTTGGGACCTTATCATATGCTTTCTTCAAGTCTAGGAATTTCCATTTGGACTCTTTCCTCATCTCTAGCTTCTTCTCAACTATCTCTCTCACTGCAAACATTGGGTCAGTTGTGCTGCATCCTGATCTGAATTCAAACTGCTCATCTCCCATCTGACATTCTACTACTCTGCATATCCATTTATCAGTCACCCTCTCCAGAACTTTCATACAATGTGAAAGAGTTTAATGCCTCTGTACTGCCCACAGTTGTGGATGTCCCCTTTGTTCTTGTATGGCATGAGTATGCTTATTCTCCAGTCATCTGGGATACACATTTCTCTCCACACTGCTATGAGTACCCACAGGAGCCATTTGTCCCCTATCTCACCCAGCATCTTTATTCTATCTCCTGTGACTTTATCTGAGCCTGCTGCTTTCCCCGACTTCATTTTCCTTACTGCTGTTCTTACTGCTTCTAGGGTGAGCTCCTCTTCTTCTGTCATTGTAGGTTGTTTTTGGGGCAGTAGAGCTTCTGTGGGGTTTTCATCATTCAGAAGCTGCTGGAAATACTCCTTCCAAGTGCCTTTGATGTCCTGTGGACCGGTGTACAGGCTGTTGTTGGTATCCCTTATGAAGGGTGTCTGATTAACTTCTTTATCTTTCTGTCTTTGCCTTGCAACCTGATATAGTTTCTTTGTACCACCTACTGAGTCACTTTTTAGAAGTTGGTAGAGTGTCTCCAATGCCCTATTCTTTGCTATTAAACTCCTTTCTTAGTTCTTTGTTAGCCAACCAGTATTCCTTCCGGGGCTGGTCAGCCTTTGACATCTCCCATTTTTCCTGCACTCCCTCTTTCCTTTGATTGCTTCCTGGACTTCTGCATTCCACCACCAGCTTTCCTTATGTACCTTATTTCCATACCTAGCTTAGCCACACATCTGTTCTGTAGTCCTAACATATGCTGTTTGGAGGTGCAGCCATTCTTCTTCAACACCACCTATTTCCTCCTCTTCTTGGGGTGCTATAGCCCTGCTTAACTCCTTAAAATGTTATACTTTCTCTCTAGTCAACTTCCAGGTCTTCTGCCTGGTCTCTGTTGACCTTAGAGCCTTCTCTGACCACTGCTTGCAGCTGATTGTGGAAACCAGTCGTTTATGCTGTGGGCTGACTGTTTCACTGGGGATGACTTTGCAATCATGGATTCTACCCCAGTGCCTTTTCTTAACTAGGAGTAAGTCTACCTGAGTTGCATGTTGGTTACTCTTGTACGTGATCTTATAACTGTCCCTCTTTAATTTGACAATCCACAATGAAATAAGTTGCCAAACAACCTGCTCGAGAAATGAAGACTATATAAAATAATTAAATGTATGCTTTTTTTAGTTTTGCAGGGCAAGCCCCACTTGCCCTGATATAAGTCTCTCTCTCTCTCTCTCTCTCTCTATATATATATATATATATATATATATATGGGATCTGTACAGATCCTCGACGGCACTTTCTGCCGAAGCAGAAATCAAAGAACATACATAACCGAAAGTGCTGTTCACCGAAGCAGCACTTTCGGTTAAGTATGCTTGTTGTGCCAGTCACACTATGGTGCGGTTAAGGGAAAATTCCCTTTTCCCCACTGTAGTGCGACCTCGGAGTGAGAATATAAAAGTAGGGGTGTGTGAGGGGCACAGCCCCCCACACAGGGGGTGCATGGGGGCTTGCAACCCTGCATAAAAGAAGATTTATTGTTTTTTTTTTTTTTGAACGCACTTTAACGAAAGCGCTTTTTCAGTGAAAGCCCTTTTGTTAAAGTGCATTCGGTTATTGTGGATTTGGACTATTGAACTTTTGTGCAATAGTCCTAGATCCATACACACACACACACACACACACACACACACATATATATATATATATATATATATATATATATATATATATATATATGTGTGTGTGTGTGTGTGTGGGTGGGGGGTATAGTTAGATAGATATGCCAACTCCACAGTTGTGCAATAATGAAGAAGGGAAAATGTATTATCAATCTATCTATTTATTAATTTGTCATTTGTTGACTGGGTTAGTCCAACTGAGCCAAAGGCCCATTTTCAGTGGAGACCCGAGGAGAAAAGCTCCAAAAAATTACATTAAATACAAGACTGTACAAATGAAAAAAATTACATAAATTCAAGATTGTATAAATTGACAGTAAACAATTATATAGAAATTATATACAGGTCAGATGGCATGTTGTAAAGAGCAGAAATAGTATTAAGTCACTACTTTAAATGAAATACTTATGTAAGTCTAGAGCAACAAGTTAATATCTATGTTGGCATTACATTGTATTCCAGAAAACCATCTAGATAGGCATTGCAACATGGAAGTGTTGCTATTTACACAAAATGGATGCACAGTGAAGCAGCTGATAACTGATAGCTAATATAAATTGCCCCAGTTCTACTAAAAGAAAGGAATCACTGTCAGTCCACACTTAAAAATTGCAGGGGTAATTATTTCCTGTCAAAAACAGCCATCTTGGAGTTTAACTTTGCCATTTTTCTTGGTGACATGATTACATGGGGAGGTGTAAATCGATGACCAATGCAGCAGCTAAGCACTCTTTGATATAAAGTAAAGTAATATTTATACAACATGGCCTGATGGGGATGAAGTGCACATAACCACTGCCTTTGCATGGGCATGCTGGGTACAGTGCTGCATAATAAAACTTTACAGTTATTAAAATGGCAGTTACTGCATAACTGACCCAACCATGCTATGGGTGGAGACATCAGCAGACAGGTAATGTGACCAATGTTATTTTCATATATTCAACAGTTTTCCCCATAGCTGTTACACCAGTACAGTTAGGAATCCATACAAAGCACTATAGTAAATTTCCAATTGATTTTATTAAGTAAATGGAAAGGAATAAAGAGATAAGACAGACAGAAATAAGGAAGAGCAAGCAGAGAGTATACAGAAGGATAACAGGAAGTGAGGAGTGCTGTGGGGTGGGAAAGAAATGTATTCTTTTGTGAGAGGGGGACATATGCTTTTGATGGAGGGTATAGGCAGAAGGGAAAGTAGGAAAGGGGTGGGCAGTATGGAGGGGGTAAGGAAAGAAGCAGGTGACAGCAAACAAACATATAATGAGCAGAAAGACTAATGTGGGAATAAGTGACACATAATGTGGGCAGCAATGGAGATGCACAGATGGACAAGGAGTGGACAAGTGATGATGGGGGTGATTGAACTACAAACTGGGGATGGGGAGAAAAGCAAAATAGTGAGGAATATAATGCTGGAGGATAGAGAAGTGTATAGAATTCCTGCCAATCCAGCCCAAAGAAGAACTTACACAGAAGTCATTCACCCTCATATATGACATCATATGTGAGGTCCTCATGTAGGGGCCTAATGTTTGCTGCTGGGCCAACTGCATTACTCTACAAGAAACTTCAGGAGGCACTCCAGATTACCAGTGCAGGCATCAAGCACTTCTTCTTCTCCTATCCTCACTAGCTGCATAACCATGTGCTGGGTTACCGAAGAGAGCTCCTCCACACCAGTATCTGATGAGGAACCTATGCCCTCTGTTGGAGGCAAAGCAACAGGGACCACATTGCCGCTATCCTGATCACCTTCCACTGAGTAACCTTTGTCACCCTGCCAAGATATAGGCCTTGATGTGTTGACAGGCGCTTTGTGGTAGTTGCTGCCTTACCCCAGCCCACATTATGGCTGAAACTACAGAAAAAGAAAATAGACAAAAAATAATACAATAAAAAACAGTTGAAAATAAGAAAAGGTGACACAAATACAAGTGTTCAGTGATATGTGACACAATTTATCAAAATATTACTTGAAACTAAGGAAAAACAAACCAACAGTAAATAACATACTTCAAAGGCAATGGAAATGAAAAAAATATGTAATAATATACATGATATGTTTAATATTGTTAAAATATTTCTAATTTTTTGCTACTTAGGATTGCTTATTTGTGACGAATAAAAGCTTGTTACTTTGGAACATGAACTGGGTTTCATGGTTTTTGGAAATTATTGTGACTGAGCTAATCAATGAAGTTTTAAGACCACTAGTTTCTTTGTTTTTTATTTTTTTTTATTAAATATTAATAACATTAATATTTAATTAATACAACACTTCAGTTATATATAGTACCATTTATTAAACTATTATGTTAACTGAGAAAAACAACCACAAAGCCAAAAAATAAATATATACTAGATAAATTTAAAAAAATGCAAACACAAATGCTCAGTGAACAGTACAGTGTGAAAGCAAAAACAGACTGCTTGCTATAAGAAGATGACACTTCCATTGCAACTGACTCATCCTAGTTGGAGAAAATCTGGATGGTACTTCTTTGGGTCATTATATGTATGCCCACAATACTCATCAAAGTGGATGACACTAATGACACCATTTACTGCTCTGGAAGGTTGATGATGGGCATCTGTTTTATAAAGGGGTGCTCTCATAGGCTCTAGCAAGCATTCCTAATGATCCATGTGTAGCAGGTGGAAAAAAGATCCTGTGCTTCCTTATGCATCACTAATCTTGCTAAGGACATGTCCAGTCATCATGTCAAGTCCAGGTGCTAAAATGGTTGCTGGTTTGCATGACCACACATTATGGCCACCACATGATGTGCATCAAAGGGCAGCAGGGTAGCACAATGCCCATGAACACAGTGTGATGCCTCTGGTCATTAGCATGATGCAGAGAGAAACAATGCAGCTAGGATCCACAGGTGATTGTACCCTGCATGATGCTTCAGTCTGTGTGTAAGCAGGAACTGGTTCTGTATTACAAAATGGGAGGATAACTCATCAGCGTATTGACATGATTCATTGATGATCATGATAAATCACCTTACTGGCAAAATCACTGCATTATTATAAGCCACATTTTGTGTGATAAAACATGTGGTCTCCATTTTATGGCAACTGCATTAAAATGAGCAAGATAATGAGGAACATACAGAATCAGAATAAAGTGTTTAACAGAGAATGCTGCCACGTATGTAGCTTATGACAAAGAAGTTAACTGGCAATGGAACTCGGGATTAAAGTCGCCTCTTAACGGGGTATAAAAGCAACATGGACTGTCACACAGTAGTGGTGTGTGTGTAATAACACTGCACAGGGAATAACAGAATTTACAGGCTAGGCACAGATCACAGGCAGAGCAGGTTTCAGCTCTTTGGGAAGGGGATTCTGTCTGACCAGGCACAGGAATATGGAGGGACAGTTTGCAGTCCTCTGGGAGGAACTTAGCTGGACAGGGCACAAAGAACACAGGCATGCTCAGTCACAATCCTGACATGTAGGGGATGCCACACTGTGCCATATGCACACTGATGGAATGACATTTGCAGGCATGATGGGCTTCCAGTACAGTGGTCACAGACTGCACCACTGGCACATGTGCATGGCTGACAGTACGACAGCTGCCACACATTTACCTTACAGCAGCACACAGGTCATGACCACCACAAAGGTTCTGTGAACAGTTTGGAAGCATTTGCTGGCTGGCATGCTATGTCATGCATACACACACACAATAATTTATGTGTAATCCACAGATGAATATGTTGTGGCATGGCAATGGCTGGAGAAGTTAACCACACAGGAGATACAGGTGCTACTATGGAACCCCTCACACAAAGTGTGCATGACCATGAGAAGGATAAAGTTGATAAGGCCATCTGGGACGAGGAGTGGCAGGGACTGGTGTACCACATGAATGAATGGGAAGTCATAACAAGATAGTATATTACATGTGTCGCAGGATTTATGATATGTTACATATGTGGATGCTAGGACCATAACACAGGAAATTGTCATTGACATATTGACCATGGGGATGGGCCACCAACACAGAGATGTCTCACACTAGTGGATGAATTATAAGTATCCCACATCAGGGAAAGTAAGAGATGCTTCATACCTGGCAGTGTCAGGATGTGGGAGCTGGTCTGGTAAGTGTTGTTAATGGGTGACCCATGTTAGTAGTGGCATGTGCTATTCCTGTAGGACTTTGAGCTGCACCTGTGAATAGTTTACTTTGTCAAGCGCATATGCATTTATGTTATCCACTGATATTAAAACTACAAAAGTGACAACTTGCACTACAGGGTATGCATGTTCCCATATTTTATACACAGGACTGGTATGCAGCATTCTGTGTGCCACATGGCTTTTTATTTTAGCCCTTCAAAAAGCTTTTAATTGGTCATTTCTGTGGCCAGTCCTGCAGGCCTTTGGCATTTAAGGGTCTTTGTTGGTAGATGTAAAATTATGTATAGGGAACCCTTAGCACAGATTGTGACTAATAGCATTACATCAAAAGTCCTTTTTGTTATCTAATGAAACAAGACAACCTTGCCTATTGTCAACCCTACTATTTACTTTGGTAATAGAAACTTTGGTGGCATTTTTGTGGCAGCATAATTCAAGTGGGGACTACAGTGGAAAATGGACTGATATATAGTTCTGCATAGTTTACAGATGATGAGGTGCTGTGGTTGACAGAGGGATTGAAAATTTTACCAAAAGGTTTATAGATTTTAAAGGAAGCTTGGTAGAATTTCTGGGTTGATCCTGAATATTTCAGAATCAAAATTACATTCTTTAAATAAAAAATGGAATTGTGAGTTAAACAGCTCACAACTAATTTACAAGTCTCTCATCAATCTATGTTTATGGGTATCCAGTTTCACTTTGATGAATCTGGTGAAATCTAATGTTACTCCACTACTGAAGGAGCTAATGAATACTTTTCATAGTAAGAAGAGGTTCAAATTGCCCCTTTTAGTGAGAATAGCAGCAATTAAGATGTTTTGTTTGCTGAAATATACTTTTTTAGGAAAAAACATCACATAATTATACTGTTCCACATATCCTGAGCAGATTGAGAAAGTTATGTCTTCTTTCATTTGAGATGGAAAGTGTCCAAAGGCTGTAAGGAAGAAATTATTTCTTCTGGTGGGTGGCTTGCGGATTTGAATTTGTACTCAGCAGAAGCATCAGTGATGTGTCATTTGGTACAGGCTACAGGACTGCCATATCCATTATGGTTGATACCCTAGATGGAAGTACAGGATTGCTTACTGGGTAGGAAGAGAGGTGATGAGCAGAACATAATTTGTGGCCATGGGAGATTAGAGCAGAGACCTTGGAAACAGCTTCATTTCAGGTAGGCTGCTGATGAGAAACAGGTACATGGGAGATGAACTGGGCTTCTGCCAGTTATAAAGTGAACCACAGGCATAGTTTTTGGACTAAATGGATTAAGATGGGCTTTATTTTTTGGTAGGATAAAACTATACACTGACAATGGAAACTTTGTCATCCTTTCAACAATATACTGCTATTCACCAAGAATATTCTATACAGTTTTGGCAATATTTGTAATTGATATCCTTATTCTTTAATTCACACGAGGTAAACTTTTTTGACAAATTGATTGAGGGTAGAAGGAAAAGGATGAAGGCTTTTCAAGAAGGATGGATATGTTTTAGGCAACTTCTATCAATCTGTTGTAAGTTTGCAAGTTTTGCAGTGAGAGATGAGACTCAGCCTTGCTTTTGGTTAAAGACATCTGGCATAAAATGGCAGGGGTTCAACTTCCAGATACTGAATGGCAAAATATTTTTGTACCTATCAAGTGTCTGTGGAAATTCCGGCTTTAGATTAATTTCTGGCAATTTACTCTAATCCTGCCCCTT